>NC_068450.1:25035607-25065607 GCF_023373465.1 Oncorhynchus keta
ACAGCTCTAGGAGTGGTGTTCTCTTATAGCCAAATAACACTATTACTAGTTATAGCTCTAGGAGTGATGTTCTGTTCTAGCCAAATAACAAACAGTATAACTAGCTACAGCTCTAGGAGTGGTGTTCTCTTATAGCCAAATAACATTATTACTAGTTATAGCTCTAGGAGTGATGTTCTGTTCTAGCCAAATAACAAACAGTATAACTAGCTACAGCTCTAGGCGTGGTGTTCTCTTATAGCCAAATAACACTATTACTAGCTACAGCTCTAGGAGTGGTGTTCTCTTATAGCCAAATAACAAACAGTATAACTAGCTACAGCTCTAGGAGTGGTGTTCTCTTATAGCCAAATAACATTATTACTAGTTATAGCTCTAGGAGTGGTGTTCTCTTATAGTGTTCTGTTATAGCCAAATAACACTATTACTAGCTACAGCTCTAGGAGTGATGTTCTCTTATAGCCAAATAACACTATTACTAGCTACAGCTCTAGGAGTGATGTTCTCTTATAGCCAAATAACACTATAACTAGATACAGCTCTAGGAGTGATGTTCTGTTATAGCCAAATAACACTATAACTAGCTACAGCTCTAGGAGTGGTGTTCTGTTCTGCCAAATAACACTATTACTAGCTACAGCTCTAGGAGTGGTGTTCTCTTATAGCCAAATAACACTATTACTAGTTATAGCTCTAGGAGTGATGTTCTGTTCTAGCCAAATAACAAACAGTATAACTAGCTACAGCTCTAGGAGTGGTGTTCTCTTATAGCCAAATAACATTATTACTAGTTATAGCTCTAGGAGTGATGTTCTGTTCTAGCCAAATAACAAACAGTATAACTAGCTACAGCTCTAGGAGTGGTGTTCTCTTATAGCCAAATAACACTATTACTAGCTACAGCTCTAGGAGTGATGTTCTGTTCTGCCAAATTATAGCCAAATAACACTATTACTAGTTACAGCTCTAGGAGTGGTGTTCTGTTATAGCCAAATAACACTATTACTAGCTACAGCTCTAGGAGTGATGTTCTCTTTAGCCAAATAACACTATAAATAACACTAGCCAAATAACACTATAACTAGCTACAGCTCTAGGAGTGGTGTTCTGTTATAGCCAAATAACACTATTACTAGCTACAGCTCTAGGAGTGGTGTTCTCTTATAGCCAAATAACACTATTACTAGTTATAGCTCTAGGAGTGGTGTTCTCTTATAGCCAAATAACACTATTACTAGCTAGCTACAGCTCTAGGAGTGGTGTTCTGTTCTAGCCAAATAACAAACAGTATAACTAGCTACAGCTCTAGGAGTGGTGTTCTCTTATAGCCAAATAACACTATTACTAGCTACAGCTCTAGGAGTGATGTTCTGTTCTAGCCAAATAACAAACAGTATAACTAGCTACAGCTCTAGGAGTGGTGTTCTGTTATAGCCAAATAACATTATTACTAGTTATAGCTCTAGGAGTGGTGTTCTCTTATAGCCAAATAACTAACAGCTCAGTATAACTAGCTACAGCTCTAGGAGTGGTGTTCTCTTATAGCCAAATAACAAACAGTATAACTAGCTACAGCTCTAGGAGTGGTGTTCTCTAGCCAAATAGCCAAATAACACTATAACTAACTACAGCTCAGGAGTGGTGTTCTCTTATAGCCAAATAACACTATTACTAGTTATAGCTCTAGGAGTGGTGTTCTGTTATAGCCAAATAACACTATTACTAGTTATAGCTCTAGGGTGGTGTTCTCTTATAGCCAAATAACAAACAGTATAACTAGCTACAGCTCTAGGAGTGGTGTTCTCTTATAGCCAAATAACACTATTACTAGTTACAGCTCTAGGAGTGGTGTTCTCTTATAGCCAAATAACATTATTACTAGTTATAGCTCTAGGAGTGGTGTTCTCTTATAGCCAAATAACACTATTACTAGTTATAGCTCTAGGAGTGGTGTTCTGTTATAGCCAAATAACACTATTACTAGTTATAGCTCTAGGAGTGGTGTTCTCTTATAGCCAAATAACACTATTACTAGCTACAGCTCTAGGAGTGATGTTCTCTTATAGCCAAATAACACTATAACTAACTACAGCTCTAGGAGTGGTGTTCTCTTATAGCCAAATAACACTATAACTAGCTACAGCTCTAGGAGTGATGTTCTGTTCTAGCCAAATAACACTATAACTAGCTACAGCTCTAGGAGTGGTGTTCTGTTCTAGCCAAATAACACTATTACTAGCTACAGCTCTAGGAGTGATGTTCTCTTATAGCCAAATAACACTATTACTAGCTACAGCTCTAGGAGTGATGTTCTCTTATAGCCAAATAACACTATAACTAGATACAGCTCTAGGAGTGATGTTCTGTTCTAGCCAAATAACACTATAACTAGCTACAGCTCTAGGAGTGGTGTTCTGTTCTAGCCAAATAACACTATTACTAGCTACAGCTCTAGGAGTGGTGTTCTCTTATAGCCAAATAACACTATTACTAGTTATAGCTCTAGGAGTGATGTTCTGTTCTAGCCAAATAACAAACAGTATAACTAGCTACAGCTCTAGGAGTGGTGTTCTCTTATAGCCAAATAACATTATTACTAGTTATAGCTCTAGGAGTGATGTTCTGTTCTAGCCAAATAACAAACAGTATAACTAGCTACAGCTCTAGGAGTGGTGTTCTCTTATAGCCAAATAACACTATTACTAGCTACAGCTCTAGGAGTGATGTTCTGTTCTAGCCAAATAACAAACAGTATAACAAGCTACAGCTCTAGGAGTGGTGTTCTCTTATAGCCAAATAACATTATTACTAGTTATAGCTCTAGGAGTGGTGTTCTGTTCTAGCCAAATAACACTATTACTAGCTACAGCTCTAGGAGTGATGTTCTCTTATAGCCAAATAACACTATTACTAGCTACAGCTCTAGGAGTGATGTTCTCTTATAGCCAAATAACACTATAACTAGATACAGCTCTAGGAGTGATGTTCTGTTCTAGCCAAATAACACTATAACTAGCTACAGCTCTAGGAGTGGTGTTCTGTTCTAGCCAAATAACACTATTACTAGCTACAGCTCTAGGAGTGGTGTTCTCTTATAGCCAAATAACACTATTACTAGCTACAGCTCTAGGAGTGATGTTCTGTTCTAGCCAAATAACAAACAGTATAACTAGCTACAGCTCTAGGAGTGGTGTTCTCTTATAGCCAAATAACATTATTACTAGTTATAGCTCTAGGAGTGATGTTCTGTTCTAGCCAAATAACAAACAGTATAACTAGCTACAGCTCTAGGAGTGGTGTTCTCTTATAGCCAAATAACACTATTACTAGTTATAGGTCTAGGGGTGGTGTTCTCTTATAGCCAAATAACAAACAGTATAACTAGCTACAGCTCTAGGAGTGGTGTTCTCTTATAGCCAAATAACACTATTACTAGCTACAGCTCTAGGAGTGGTGTTCTCTTATAGCCAAATAACATTATTACTAGTTATAGCTCTAGGAGTGGTGTTCTCTTATAGCCAAATAACACTATTACTAGCTACAGCTCTAGGAGTGGTGTTCTCTTATAGCCAAATAACACTATTACTAGCTACAGCTCTAGGAGTGGTGTTCTGTTATAGCCAAATAACATTATTACTAGTTATAGCTCTAGGGGTGGTGTTCTCTTATAGCCAAATAACAAACAGTATAACTAGCTACAGCTCTAGGAGTGGTGTTCTCTTATAGCCAAATAACACTATTACTAGCTACAGCTCTAGGAGTGGTGTTCTCTTATAGCCAAATAACACTATTACTAGTTATAGCTCTAGGAGTGGTGTTCTGTTATAGCCAAATAACACTATTACTAGCTACAGCTCTAGGAGTGATGTTCTCTTATAGCCAAATAACACTATAACTAGCTACAGCTCTAGGAGTGATGTTCTGTTCTAGCCAAATAACACTATAACTAGTTATAGCTCTAGGAGTGGTGTTCTCTTATAGCCAAATAACACTATTACTAGCTACAGCTCTAGGAGTGGTGTTCTCTTATAGCCAAATAACATTATTACTAGTTATAGCTCTAGGAGTGGTGTTCTCTTATAGCCAAATAACAAACAGTATAACAAGCTACAGCTCTAGGAGTGGTGTTCTCTTATAGCCAAATAACAAACAGTATAACTAGCTACAGCTCTAGGAGTGGTGTTATGTTATAGCCAAATAACACTATTACTAGCTACAGCTCTAGGAGTGGTGTTCTCTTATAGCCAAATAACAAACAGTATAACTAGCTACAGCTCTAGGAGTGGTGTTCTCTTATAGCCAAATAACATTATTACTAGTTATAGCTCTAGGAGTGGTGTTCTCTTATAGCCAAATAACATTATTACTAGTTATAGCTCTAGGGGTGGTGTTCTCTTATAGCCAAATAACAAACAGTATAACTAGCTACAGCTCTAGGAGTGGTGTTCTCTTAAAGCCAAATAACACTATAACTAACTACAGCTCCAGGAGTGATGTTCTCTTATAGCCAAATAACACTATTACTAGTTATAGCTCTAGGAGTGGTGTTCTGTTATAGCCAAATAACACTATTACTAGTTATAGCTCTAGGGGTGGTGTTCTGTTATAGCCAAATAACACTATTACTAGTTATAGCTCTAGGAGTGGGGTTCTCTCATAGCAAAATAACAAACAGTATTACCATCTACAACTCTAGGAGTGGTGTTCTCTTATAGCCAAATAAGACTATTACTAGCTACAGCTCCAGGAGTGATGTTCTCTTATAGCCAAATAACACTATTACTAGTTATAGCTCTAGGAGTGGTGTTATGTCATAGCCAAATAACACTATTACTAGTTATAGCTCTAGGAGTGGGGTTCTCTCATAGCCAAATAACAAACAGTATTACCAGCTACAACTCTAGGAGTGGTGTTCTGTTATAGCCAAATAACAAATAGTATTACTAACTACAGCACTAGGAGTGGTGTTCTGTCATAGCCAAATAACACTATTGCTAGTTATAGTTCTAGGAGTGGTGTTCTGTAATAGCCAAATAACAAACAGTATTACCAGCTACAACTCTAGGAGTGGTGTTCTGTTATAGCCAAATAACAAATAGTATTACTAGCTACAACTCTAGGAGTGGTGTTCTGTCATAGCCAAATAACACTATTACTAGTTATAGTTCTAGGAGTGGTGTTCTGTAATAGCCAAATAACAAACAGTATTACCAGCTACAGCTCTAGGAGTGGTGTTCTCTTATAGCCAAATAACACTATTACTAGTTATAGGTCTAGGGGTGGTGTTCTCTTATAGCCAAATAACAAACTATAACTAGCTACAGCTCTAGGAGTGGTGTTCTGTTATAGCCAAATAACACTATTACTAGTTACAGCTCTAGGGGTGGTGTTCTGTTATAGCCAAATAACAAATGCTATAACTAGCTACAGCTCTAGGAGTGGTGTTCTGTTATAGCCAAATAACACTATTACTAACTACAGCTCTAGGAGTGATGTTCTCTTATAGCCAAATAACACTATTACTAGTTATAGCTCTAGGAGTGGTGTTATGTTATAGC
This sequence comes from Oncorhynchus keta, assembly GCF_023373465.1. Lineage (NCBI taxonomy): Eukaryota > Metazoa > Chordata > Actinopteri > Salmoniformes > Salmonidae > Oncorhynchus > Oncorhynchus keta. The sequence goes on from NC_068450.1 coordinate 25,041,166, forward strand.
CAAATAACACTATTACTAGTTACAGCTCTAGGGGTGGTGTTCTGTTATAGCCAAATAACAAATGCTATAACTAGCTACAGCTCTAGGAGTGGTGTTCTGTTATAGCCAAATAACACTATTACTAGTTATAGGTCTAGGGGTGGTGTTCTGTTATAGCCAAATAACACTATTACTAGTTATAGCTCTAGGAGTGGTGTTCTGTTATAGCCAAATAACACTATTACTAGTTATAGCTCTAGGGGTGGTGTTCTGTTATAGCCAAATAACACTATTACTAGTTACAGCTCTAGGGGTGGTGTTCTGTTATAGCCAAATAACACTATTACTAGTTATAGCTCTAGGGGTGGTGTTCTGTTATAGCCAAATAACACTATTACTAGTTATAGCTCTAGGGGTGGTGTTCTGTTATAGCCAAATAACAAACAGTATAACTAGCTACAGCTCTAGGAGTGGTGTTCTGTTATAGCCAAATAACACTATTACTAGTTATAGCTCTAGGGGTGGTGTTCTGTTATAGCCAAATAACACTATTACTAGTTATAGCTCTAGGAGTGGTGTTCTGTTATAGCCAAATAACACTATTACTAGTTATAGGTCTAGGGGTGGTGTTCTGTTATAGCCAAATAACACTATTACTAGTTATAGCTCTAGGGGTGGTGTTCTGTTATAGCCAAATAACATTATTACTAGTTATAGCTCTAGGGGTGGTGTTCTGTTATAGCCAAATAACACTATTACTAGTTACAGCTCTAGGAGTGGTGTTCTGTTATAGCCAAATAACACTATTACTAGTTATAGCTCTAGGAGTGGTGTTCTGTTATAGCCAAATAACACTATTACTAGTTATAGCTCTAGGGTGGTGTTCTGTTATAGCCAAATAACATTATTACTAGTTATAGCTCTAGGAGTGGTGTTCTGTTATAGCCAAATAACACTATTACTAGTTATAGCTCTAGGAGTGGTGTTCTGTTATAGCCAAATAACACTATTACTAGTTATAGCTCTAGGGGTGGTGTTCTCTTATAGCCAAATAACATTATTACTAGTTATAGCTCTAGGAGTGGTGTTCTCTTATAGCCAAATAACATTATTACTAGTTATAGCTCTAGGAGTGGTGTTCTCTTATAGCCAAATAACATTATTACTAGTTATAGCTCTAGGAGTGGTGTTCTGTTATAGCCAAATAACACTATTACTAGTTACAGCTCTAGGGGTGGTGTTCTGTTATAGCCAAATAACAAATGCTATAACTAGCTACAGCTCTAGGAGTGGTGTTCTGTTATAGCCAAATAACACTATTACTAGTTATAGGTCTAGGGGTGGTGTTCTGTTATAGCCAAATAACACTATTACTAGTTACAGCTCTAGGGGTGGTGTTCTGTTATAGCCAAATAACAAATGCTATAACTAGCTACAGCTCTAGGAGTGGTGTTCTGTTATAGCCAAATAACACTATTACTAGTTATAGGTCTAGGGGTGGTGTTCTGTTATAGCCAAATAACAAACAGTATAACTAGCTACAGCTCTAGGAGTGGTGTTATGTTATAGCCAAATAACACTATTACTAGTTACAGCTCTAGGGGTGGTGTTCTGTTATAGCCAAATAACAAATGCTATAACTAGCTACAGCTCTAGTAGTGGTGTTCTGTTATAGCCAAATAACACTATTACTAGTTACAGCTCTAGGAGTGGTGTTCTGTTATAGCCAAATAACACTATTACTAGTTACAGCTCTAGGGGTGGTGTTCTGTTATAGCCAAATAATATTATTACTAGCTACAGCTCTAGGAGTGGTGTTCTGTTATAGCCAAATGCCACTATTACTATCTACAGCTCTAGGAGTGGTGTTCTGTAATAGCCAAATAATATTATTACTAGCTACAGCTCTAGGAGTGGTGTTCTGTTATAGCCAAATAACAAATGCTATAACTAGCTACAGCTCTATGAGTGGTGTTCTGTTATAGCCAAATAATATTATTACTAGCTACAGCTCTAGGAGTGGTGTTCTGCCATATCCAAATGCCACTATTACTATCTACAGCTCTAGGAGTGGTGTTCTGTAATAGCCAAATAATATTATTACTAGCTACAGCTCTAGGAGTGGTGTTCTGTTATAGCCAAATAACAAATGCTATAACTAGCTACAGCTCTAGGAGTGGTGTTCTGTTATAGCCAAATAACACTATTACTAGTTACAGCTCTAGGGGTGGTGTTCTGTTATAGCCAAATAACAAATGCTATAACTAGCTACAGCTCTAGGAGTGGTGTTCTGTTATAGCCAAATAATATTATTACTAGCTACAGCTCTAGGAGTGGTGTTCTGCCATATCCAAATGCCACTATTACTATCTACAGCTCTAGGAGTGGTGTTCTGCCATATCCAAATAACACTATTACTAGCTACAGCTCTAGGAGTGGTGTTCTGCCATATCCAAGTACCACTAATACTATATACAGCTCTATGAGTGGTGTTCTGTAATAGCCAAATAACACTATTACTAGCTACAGCTCTAGGAGTGGTGTTCTGTAATAGCCAAATAACACTATTACTAGCTACAGCTCTAGGAGTGGTGTTCTGCCATATCCAAATACCACTAATACTATATACAGCTCTATGAGTGGTGTTCTGTAATAGCCAAATAACACTATTACTAGCTACAGCTCTAGGAGTGGTGTTCTGTAATAGCCAAATAAAACTATTACTATCTACAGCTCTAGGAGTGGTGTTCTGTAATAGCCAAATAAGACTATTACTAGCTACAGCTCTAGGAGTGGTGTTCTGTAATAGCCAAATAAGACTATTACTAGCTACAGCTCTAGGAGTGGTGTTCTGTAATAGCCAAATAAGACTATTACTAGCTACAGCTCTAGGAGTGGTGTTCTGTAATAGCCAAATAAGACTATTACTAGCTACAGCTCTAGGAGTGGTGTTCTGTAATAGCCAAATAAGACTATTACTAGCTACAGCTCTAGGAGTGGTGTTCTGTAATAGCCAAATTACACTATTACTAGCTACAGCTCTAGGAGTGGTGTTCTGTAATAGCCAAATAACACTATAACTAGCAACAGCTCTAGGAGTGGGGTTTTGTTATAGTCAAATAACACTATTACTGGCACCACTGAATATAAATCAAACTAAAACTATAATGCTTTGGAAGGGTAGTGTGCATTGAAATTGTCTGTAAAGGGCTACAGTAGAGGATATGTTTCCTGTCCTAAGAGACAAGTAAGGACATAGAGTAACAGCTAGAGGACAGAGCAACAAGGTGAGGTAGTGACAGAGGAGGGAGACACAGGGAGTCACTGTGAATTCATTTGGTTTTCAACCTGAAAAGTACAATTTGATTTATCTTCTTCCCGTTAATCTGTCATCTGGAGATGTGGACTTGGCAGGCTGGGCTGCTCGCCGCTCCTCGCCACTTGGCAGCCCTCACTTCTGCACAGCTGGCTTTGCGCTCACTCCACATTTTCCAGCCTTTGATATTGATATAGATGTAACTGAAGCCAGCCATGGGTCCGCCACCCCCCGACAGCCCTGTCCACCCAGGCCGTGTCCAACTATTGTTCCAAGGCCTGTTCTCCCAGCCCCAGGACAAGCTGGCCAAACACTCACACACTGCTCCCACACAGGCCTCCTGCAGACTACCTGGCCTCTACCTGCTGCTCCAGACCACGGAGCAGCGAACAGTCTGCCCTAACCCTCCCAGCCCTGGCCAGCGCATGTGGAGAAGGGAGGAGAGGAGGCGAGAGCTGGCTGCCGCAGCCTTGAACAGAGCAGCTCAACCTACAGAAGACTGGACTGGAAAGAGCCTTTGATGAAAGAGGAGTGTACAGCTGGAGATCAAAGACGAATAGCTCTGTGGCAGATCAGATCAAAATCTTTGGGGCTTGTTGTTGTGGTGGTTATTTTTTCTTCTGCTTGGTGGAATGCCTTTCTCTTGGTCACTTGTTGAATAATTGATTGGGACAGTTAATGATTGCTGCTTTTGTTGGACAGAGTTCTAAACAAATGCTGTGTTTCAAATAACAATTGCTTTAAAAAGGAAAACGCTCAATTTGTGGAAAACCAGAAATATGATGTTATTAAAAGGCTGTGCCATTTAGCAAGTGAATAGACGCCCTTATGAGCATCCATTAAAAGAAAAAGAACACATGTTGGCAATGTTGAAGGTATAGGAATAAGGATGTAGCTTAGGCCTCTGATTCCATCATATGTAAGAGTTTAAACCAGAGGTTGGCTCCACACAGCCATGTGTAATTCTATCTCAATCCTCTTGGATGGATGTCTTCTCTATTTGATTTTATCACACAATCATTTTGATTCACTAATTAATGAAGCCAACTCAGGCATTGCCAAATTTGGTTCCAGATAAATGGTTCCAGATAAACAAATGATCCAGCTTTATTTAAAAAAATGTCCAGAATCTCAATCGGTGGGAATGAAATGGAACAAGTCACATCCACTAGATTCCTCTGAGTTCTAATGAATGGAAAGTTATCCTGGAAATATCATATTACATTTGTCTGCAGCAAAGTGATGAAATCTGTTGGTATCATCAGAAAGATTAATGGTTTGGTTCATCAGGCTTGCTTCCTAACTCTATACGATAGCTTAATTTACCCATATCTCATTTACTGTAATATTGTCTGTGCCAGTACGTATGCCTCCTACATACACAAATTACTCATACAAAATACATTGGCAAGACTTAACACCTCGAATTACCTGACTCCATCTGCACCTTTGTTTAAGAAACGAATGTATGCCAATTATGCACTTTCATCTACACATACTCATACTGTACCTCCAAGGCATTGTTGTCGATCACTTGTTTTCTTTGGTGCAAACAAATAAAAATAATATATTCTCTAAACTAGCCTGCAGCTGACCTCTCCAGGGTCAGTGTGGTGTACCCTCAGACTGAGTCTCTCTCTCTCTCTCTCTCTCTCTCTCTCTCTCTCTCTCTGCTGTCAAACGCCAGCGGTGTGGTCTGCCACGGAGCCTAGCGAGGCTGAGGCCCTTCTCCTCTGACCAGCCACAACCAGAGTCTCATTCACAGGGCCCTGGAACCGCGTGTCAAACCGGAGCGAAGGGCACTGTGTCCTGGTGTTGTTGCTGTTCATGCCCTTCCCATTGAGTAGTAGACTGTACTGTTTGTCTCAAGGTGACATCTAGATGGTTATCAACATTATTTATTTCTTGTGTAGGCTGCTTTCCTGCTTGAAATTAAATAATGGGAGGAGGAAAATGGCCGGCGACAATACTGAGATACCTAGTAGCAAGCACCCAAGTCAACAGGCACTTTGACTTTGTGGCTGTGCTATCGAGAGGAAATGGGTGTACTGGTCCCCGGCTTATGAACTCATCGTGCAGCAAAACGGTCTTGAGTGGCAGCAAATATGCCCAATTAGCTGATTCGCTCTCCATACACCCACTCCTTTCGACACACCCACTCTCCCATACTCCGGTCGCCATTTTGGGCTGCTATCCATCCATGAAATCAACATTATACTGTAGTTTTAATCATGTTTTCAGGATATATAGTGTTTAACATTTACTTTCTTCACAAACATTGGAGTAAAATAAGCTTATATTTTGGGTTCTGATGGGGTACGATAGTTGGACTAAGCTCATGAGGCATTTATAAGTTATATACTTCAAGAAATATTTGGTACATATCATTAATTTATAAGTCCAAAATTGTACACTACATGGCCACACCCCTTCAAATTAGTGAATTCGACTATTGCAGCCACACCCTTTGCTGAGAGGTGTATACAATTGAGCACACAGCCATTCAATCTCCGTAGATAAACATTGGCAGTACAATGGCCCGTACTGAAGAGCTCAGTGGCTTTCAACGTGGCACCGTCATAGGATGCCAGGTTTTCAACAAGTGTGTTCTTCAAATTTGCCACCATTGGACTCTGGAGCACTGGAAACGCGTTCTTTGGAGTGAGGAATCACACTTCCCCATCTGGCTGTCCGACGGACGAGTCTGGGTTTGGCGGATGCCAAGAGAATGCTACATGCCCCAAAGCATAGGGTTACTGTAAAGTTTGGTGGAGGAGGAATCATGGTCTGGGGCTCTTTTTCATGGTTCATGCTAGGCCCCTTAGTTCCAGTGAAGGGAAATCTTAATGCTACAGCATACAATGACATTCTAGATGATTCTGTGCTTCCAACTTTGTGGCAACAGTTTGGGGAAGGCCCTTTCCTGTTTCAGCATGGAAATGCCCCTGTGCACAAAGCGAAATCCATACAGAAATAGTTTGTTGAGATTAGTGTGAAAGAATTTGACTGGCCTGCACACAACCCTGACCTCAACTCCATTGAACACCTTTGGGATGAATTGGAACGCCGACTGCTAGCCAGGCCTAATCGCCCAACATCAGTTCCCGACCTCACTAGCGCTCTTATGACTGAATGGAAGCAAGTCCTCACAGAAAATTCCAACATCTAGTGGAAAGCCTTCCCAGAAGAGTAGAAGCTGGTAAAGCAACAAAGAGGGACCAACTCCATATTAATGCCCATGAGATGTTTAACGAGCAGGAGTCCAGATAGCCTTTAAGGCCAGTCTGTCTGTCTGTGTGCATAGAAGATAGAAGGTTTCAGCAGGTTCATTTCTCCACCAGCCTTGAATGAGGTATGACCTGACGTACCATCAGCCCAAAGCAGGTCGGTAATAGTCCACAAGGAAATAGTCTGCTCAGGAAACTAGATTAAACATGAGGAAATGTAATATTGAACTGGCAGTCATCAGAAAGGTGATTACTGTATGAAACATCTCCATTGTGTGTTTCTGTGCCTACGGTCTAACCGTTGTTTTCTGGAAATAAATTCACGACAGAATGCCTCAGTAAATATCCAGTTAATTTCAACTGAGGGAGCAACTAAATACAACAGCTAATGGCTGAATTGCTTTGAAATTGAAAAATTAAAACGGAATGGGAAAAGTATTGAATATATTCAATGCCTTCAGAAAGTATTCACACCCCTTGACTTTTTCCACATTTACCGACTGAATATAAAATGGATTAAATTGAGATGTTTTGTTATTGGCCTCCACACAATACCCCATAATATCAAAGTGGAATTATGCTTTTATAAATGTTTACAAATGAATTACAAATGAAAAGCTGAAATGTCTTGAGTGAATAAGTGCTCAACCCCTTTGTCATGGCAAGCCTAAATAAGTTCAGGATTAAAATGTGCCTCACAAGTCATATAACTTGCAGGTACTCACTCTGTGTGCAATAATAGTGTTTAACATGATTTTTGAATGGCTACCTCATCTCTGAACCCCACACATACAATTAACTGTAAGCTATCTCATTGTGGAGCAGGGAATTTCAAACACAGATTCAACCACTAAGATCAGGGACATTTTCCAATGCCTCACAAAGAAGGGTAGATGGGTAAAAAAAAAAGCAGACATTGAGTGTCCCTTTGAGTATGGTGAAGTTATTCATTACAATTTGGATGGTGTAGCAATACACCCAGCGACTACAAAGATACAGCCGTCCTTCCTAACTCAGGAAACCGCTCAGGGATTTCACCATGAGGCCAAAGGTGACTTTAAAACAGGTACGGAGTTGAATGGCTGCGATAGGAAAAAACTGAGGATGGCTAAACAGCATTGTAGTTACTCAACAATACTAACCTAATTGACAGAGTGAAAAGAAGGAAGCCTGTAAAGATACAAGGCACTAAAGTAATACTACATTTGACAAAGAAATTCACTTTTTGTCCTGAATACAAACTGTTATGTTTGGGGCAAATCCAATACAACACATTACTCAGCAAAACTTGCCATATTTCCAAGCATAGTGGTGGCTGCATCATATTATGGTTGGTTTAAAGTTAAGGTTGGGGAGTTTTTCAGGATAAAACATTTACGAAATGAAGATAAGCACAGGCAAAATCCTGGTTCAACCTGCTTTCCACCAGACAATGGGAGATGAATTCACCTTTCCGCAGGACAATGATTGATTCTAACATGTATTGACTCAGGGATGAGAATACTTATGTAAATGAGATATTTAGATATTTCATTTTCAATCAATTTGCAAAAATGTCTCATATCATGTTTTCAATTTCTCATTATGGGTTATTATGTGTAGATGGGTCAGAAAATGAATTGATCATTGATTGAAAATAATTTGAATTCAGGCTGTAACACAACACAATATGGAATAAGTCAAGGGATATGAATACACTGTATTATATTTGTATATTATATTGGGCTATCAACAAAACCGATGTGTGCACAACCGTGGAGCAAAACAGGTGTGGTTGGCTTAGAATCAAAGGATAGTTGACAACATGTGAACTTTATTTCATCTGCTAGTCTTTATTTAAAACATGAATAAATGTGCACAGTGAGCACTTGTTGTCTCTCAAATACATTGTTGCAGTGGTTGGTTAGCTAGCAAATTTGTCATAAAATCACAATGTACAATGGGGCAAAAAAGTATTTAGTCAGCCACCAATTGTGCAAGTTCTCCCACTTAAAAAGATGAGATACATAGGAAAAAGATGAGATACATAGGAAAAAGATTAGATACATAGGAAAAAGATGAGATACATAGGAAAAAGATGAGATACATAGGAAAAAGATGAGATACATAGGAAAAAGATGAGATACATAGGAAAAAGATGAGATACATAGGAAAAAGATGAGATACATAGGAAAAAGATGAGATACATAGGAAAAAGATGAGATACATAGGAAAAAGATGAGATACATAGGAAAAAGATTAGATACATACATCATCATAGGGACACTTCAACTATGACAGACAAAATGAGAAAAAAAAATCCAGAAAATCACATTGTAGGATTTTTAATGAATTTATTTGCAAATTATGGTGGAAAATAAGTATTTGGTCAATAACAAAAGTTCATCTCAATACTTTGTTATATACTCTTTGTTGGCAATGACAGCGGTCAAACGTTTTCTGTAAGTCTTCACAAGGTTTTCACACACTGTTGCTGGTATTTTGGCCCATTGCTCCATGCAAATCTCCTCTAGAGCAGTGATGTTTTGGGGCTGTTGCTGGGCAACACGGACTTTCAACTCCCTCCAAAGATTTTCTATAGGGTTGAGATCTGGAGACTGGCTAGGCCACTCCAGGACCTTGAAATGCTTCTTACGAAGCCACTCCTTCATTGCCCGGGCGGTGTGTTTGGGATCATTGTCATGCTGAAAGACCCAGCCACGTTTCATCTTCAATGCCCTTGCTGATGGTAGGCTTTGTTACTTTGGTCCCAGCTCTCTGCAGGTCATTCACTAGGTCCCCCGTGTGGTTCTGGGATTTTTGCTCACCGTTCTTGTGATCATTTTGACCCCACGGGGTGAGATCTTGCGTGGAGCCCCAGATCGAGGGAGATTATCAGTGGTCTTGTATGTCTTCCATTTCCTAATAATTGCTCCCACAGTTGATTTCTTCAAACCAAGCTGCTTACCTATTGCAGATTCAGTCTTCCCAGCCTGGTGCAGGTCTACAATTTTGTTTCTGGTGTCCTTTGACAGCTCTTTGGTCTTGGCCATAGTGGAGTTTGGAGTGTGACTGTTTGAGAATTGTGGACAGGTGTCTTTTATACTGATAACAAGTTCAAACAGGTGCCAATAATACAGGTAACGAGGGGAGGACAGAGGAGCCTCTTAAAGATTGGTGGCTGACTAAATACTTTTTTTGCCCCACTGTATTTGTCAACTGCGATGAATACAGCAGTTGTAGATCTTACCTTGAAATGCTTACTTGCAAGCCCTTAACCAACGATGCAATAATTATTAAATAAACTTAAGTAAAAAAAGAAAGAATGTAAGACAATAAAATAACAATAACGAGGCTATTTCAAATGGGGTAGCGGTACCTAGTCAATGTGCGGGGGTACAGGTTAGTCGAGGTAATTCAAGGTAATTTATACATGTAGGTATGGGGTAAAGTAACTATGCATAGATAATAAACAGTGAGTAGCAGCAGTGTAAGAACCATGGGGGGGGGGTGACAATGCAAATAGTCCTGATGGTCATTTGATTATTTGTTCAGCCGTCTTATGGTTTGGGGGTAGACGCTGTTAAGGAGCCTTTTGAACCTAGACTTGGCGCTCCGGTAGTGTTTGCCATGCGGTAGCAGAGACTGACTGGAGTCTTTGACAATTCTTAGGGCCTTCCTCTGACACACGCCTAGTATATAGGTCCTGGATGGCAGGAAGCTTGGACCAGTGATGTACTGGGCCGTACGCACTACCCTCTGTAGCGTCTTACGGTCAGATGCCGAGCAGTTGCCATACCAGTCGGTGATGCAACCGGTCAGGATGCTCTCGATGGTGCAGCTGTAGAACTTTTTGAGGATCTGGGCAACCATGCCAAATCTTTTCAGTGTGCTAAGGGGAAAAGGCGTTGTCGTGCCCTCTTTGCAACTGTCTTGGTGTGTTTGGACCATGATAGTTTGTTGGTGGACACCAAGGAACTTGCACCTCTCAACCTGCTTCACTGCAGCCCTGTCGATATGAATGGGGGCGTGCTCGGACATCCTTTTCCTGTAATCCACGATCAGCTTCTTTGTCTTGCTCACGTTGAGGGAGGGGTTGTTTCCCTGGCACCACACTGCCAGGTCCCTGACCTCCTCCCTAAAGGCTGTTGGGCCGTCCCTGACCTCCTCCCTATAGGCTGTTGGGCCGTCCCTGACCTCCTCCCTATAGGCTGTTGGGCCGTCCCTGACCTCCTCCCTATAGGCTGTTGGGCCGTCCCTGACCTCCTCCCTATAGGCTATTGGGCCGTCCCTGACCTCCTCCCTATAGGCTGTTGGGCCATCCCTGACCTCAATCTTAGTCCTGTATTGATGCTTTACTGCGTCAATACTTTTTCCAAAAATGTACTATGGGTTGGTAATTGGTTGATTGGTCGGCTATTTGATCCAGTAAAAGGGGCTTTACTATTCTTGGTTAGCGTAATGACTTTTGCTTCCATCCAGGCCTGAGGCCACACACTTTCTTGTAGGCTTAGATTGAAGATATGGCAAATAGGAGTGGCAATGTTGTCCACTATTATCCTCAGTAATTTTCCATCCAAGTAGTCAGGCCCCAGTGGCTTGTCATTGTTGATAGACAAAAAACAGACAAAAAAAACTCTTACACATAATTTGGTCAGTTATACTTGGATGTGTAGTGTCAGCATTTGTTGCTGGCATGTCATGCCTAATTTTGCTATTATTGTCTAAAAAATAATAATTAAATTAGTTGGCAATATCAGTGGGTTTTGTGATAGATGAGCCATCTGGTTCAATGAATGATGGACCTGAGTTTGCCTTTTGGCCAAAATTTTATTGAAGGCACTCCAAAGATTTTTACTATCATTCTTTATACAATGTATCATTGTTTCATACAATAGTGTAGTTTCTTCTTCTTTTTGTTAAGTTTAGTCACAAGATTTCTCAATTTGCAGTACTTTTGACAATCGTTTGTACAGCCAGACTTATTTGTCATTCCTTTTGCCTCATCCCTCAACCACACAATTTTTAAATTATTCATCAATCCACTGGGATTTTTAAAAAAATGACATACATTTTCTTAATGGGTACATGCTTATTAGTAATTGTCATAAGCAATTTCATAAATATGTCAAGTGCAACATCTGGTTGCTCCTCATTCCACACCACAGACCAGCAAATATTCTTTACATCAACAACATAGGAATCACTACAAAACGTATTGTATGACCTCTTATAAACTATATATTGAAAAAAATATAGAAACTCAACATGCAACAATTTCTAGCTGCAGTTTATATAAGGAAATCAGTCAGTTGACACAAATTATTAGGCCCTAATCTATGGATTTCACGACTGGGAATAAAGATGTGCATTTGTTGGTCACATATACCTTAAAAAAGAAAGGTAGGGGCGTGGATCAGAAAACCAGTCAGTATCTGGTGTGACTGTCACGTTCTGACCATAGTTCTGTTATTTTATTCTTTGTTTTAGTATGGTCAGGGCGTGAGTTCGGGTGGGCAGTCTATGTTTGTTTTTCTATGTTGGTTTTTGAGTTCGGCCTAGTATGGTTCTCAATCAGAGGCAGCTGTTCAATTGTTGTCCTTGGTTGAGAATCATACTTAGGTAGCCTGGGTTTCACATTTGGTTTGTGGGTGTTCCTTACAGTGACCACCATTTGCTAATCAAAAATGAACCGTGGTGCTCTCCCAGAAGTTTGGCTGGTGTGTAAAACCTGCCAATTCAGACCAACAAAAAGGTGTAATGGGGACACACTCAAAAAGATAAATAAAGCTTACTTCATTATTACATTTTTGTATTATTTTCTCTGCATTAGGGATAGCCTACACACACTTTTAGCTTTATAGCCAGTTTGTTCCCTAAAAATGCTGTTTTGAATTAAAATAACATTTCACCTACACACTGAAGAAGACTGTAAAGCTGAAAAGCCCTCTTGGGTGCGCCACAAAAAAGATGTATTTATCTGCTGTCTGGTTTATCCCCAGAAGACACTGGCTGTTTATATCTCTGATATGATATGAGCAACAGGATGTCATTTATTACATGTGTCTTTCATCCATTTACTGTGTGACAGACACAAGTTATGAGTCTGCAGCCTGATGCTTCTCGTTGTTTACTGCTGTGCTTTGACACTGTGGCGGTGTACACTCCAGCCTCCTGCCAGTGATAGATGCAGCTTACCGTATACACAGTAAAACGTAGCTCACCTGCCTGTCTTACCTGCTCTGTTCATACATAAACATATCATCCTGACCATTGCAAAGAGAAAGCATATAGCTTGACGTGCCACCTCAGCCTCTACATATAAAACACTCTGGTTTATCTGGTGGATGTGTAGGGGGGGAAATGCTAACATATTGCCAGATGTCAGTCCAAGAGCAAAAAGTACATAATACTCGCCCTTAAAGAGACACAGTTGCAGGAAGAGGGGATGTTTTTGCTGAGACAACCACCGTTGTTTTTGTTTAACTAGGGATATTTCGTTGTAAATGACATCCCAGCAGATATTTATCAAAGCGGAAAAGGGGGGAGAACACCCACTTCTCACTTTAATGTTGCCATCTTCCCTGACACTGAGGCCCGCCGTTCCATCGGCATTATAAATGTACATTTGAGGAATGGGGGGGTTGGACGGGGGTTGGACGGGGGGACCTGCTTCATCTGACTGTCATTCCTTCATAAAAGTGCACCTGGTCCACGGCATAGCCATTTTTTCAAGTGCAAATGAGCAACCCAGGGAAGACAAGAAAATACACTGGGAAAGAAAGAAAAAAAATATCTGGAAGCTCTCCAAATGATTCATGCTCACATTTTGTGCTTTGCGATGAAAAGGATAGAAGGGAACAATAGCACTGCCAGAATAGCCAATGCCTCCCTCAGCACCCAAGACAAAGACTGAGGACAACGACGCATCGCAGCATATTCATCTCCATGCATGGCTTAAGCCATGTTGGCATGCTGCTCTATGTTCCAGACTGCCGTTTGATGTGTACACACCCTCATTTACTCCACTGGTCTATATGAAGCCATTGCAGTGACACCCTACTCATAGCATACAGTGCATTTTAGAAGTGACATAAAGGAGGACACAGCCTACAGGGAGGGACTCGCTAACTGACAGGGGCTAGTTAAATCATAGGAGTGTTTTGTCTAAAGGGCTGCTGGGATAGTCTGGGTTAAGAGCTTGTAAGTAAGCATTTCATTGTAATTTGGCGAATGTGACAAATACAATTGTATTTTACTTGATACAACCAGGTGTCATCCAATCACCAGGTAATTGACTCCTAAACAACATAGGATGATGTCAGTCATCTTGTAAGTCTGGTCTTGTTTACATTGTCTTCAATATGCACCTGGTTCTTCCCTGCCCTCAAGTGGCTTTATAGATATTTTAAGAGACTGCAATTTTATCGTCAGACTTTTAGAAATCAGATTGCAAACATTTTCGCGAAGAGAAATTGACCAGAAGGTAGACATTTGAAACGGTAATGTAATCTAGCCTCATGGTGTCGTGTTCAATGCTGTTGTTTCTACGGCGAGGACGGTAAATCCATCCTTAGCCACACCCCCACCTGTCTAAGATAGACAGCGTCTCCTCTATACTAGCTTCCACTTAGTGATGTCACAGCAGTTTGTGTTTATGTGGGCTAACCGACAGCCAGCGCCTCCGGATCTCACACGTCTCGTCTGACATTTGTAGATGTTTATTCTCCGCCATCTGTCTTTGACTAATAACTTCAAGCAGAGCTGCTACAATAAAGTAGGTCTGGCTTTCCCAGCACTTCACAGTTACTGCTGCCTTGTCAATATTCAGAGAGATTCACAAGGAATCACTCAGTCACTCAGTCCTTCCTCTGGGGCTTCCAGCTCTATAGTAAACCCTCCTCCTTCTTAAAGCAGCTGCCACTCAAGACACTTCAGCAGTATACTAATTCTTCACACAGCATAATCATTGCACATAATAAGGGCCTGTTATTAAAGAGCTCATCAAGCAACTGAACACCATGGCTGAACACACTGATACAACTGCACAACAGTAACTAGACTGTCATTTACTATTGATTGAAACAAACAGTAAATCAATTAGCTAGTGTTCTGTTATTACAACAGTGGGCTGACTTTCATCCCCCCAAATACAGATGAGCAGGAATTGGATAAAAGAGAACAATGAGCTCACACACACTGATCCGGTGGGAGTGGATGATGTGTGTGTGTGAACCCAGAGGGCAATGTCATGTACGCGATATGATGGTACCGTGGGAGAAGATGGATGCATTAACAGAATGGACTCACTCCGTCAGTGATTCTAATGGCAGCGTCTACAGTGACTGCTGTAGCACAGTGATGCTTGGGTGAGACATCAGGCGTGTTGATGCTAATGCACTGTGGCTGTGTAATAACTGCTGCATTACCACCTTGTTAGGCCATGCCGCATGCTGGATAGCAGGTGAGCAGGCAGCCTCCTCCCTCAGGCTGAATGGGCTGGACGGTACTGTACTGAAGTTAGTGTGTGCGTGCATTTGTGTCACAGGAGGCGGCTGAGAGGAGGACTGCTTATAATAATGGCCAGAACGGAGTAAATGGAATAGCATCAAACACCTGGAAACCATGTGATACCATTCCACTTATTCCGCTCCAGGCATTACCAAGAGCCCGTCCTTCCAATTAAGGTTCCACCAACCTCCTGTGACTTTGTGTGTGTGTGTGTGTGTGTGTGTGTGTGTGTGTGTGTGTGTGTGTGTGTGTGTGTGTGTGTGTGTGTGTGTACAGTAACAGTAAAATGTTTGGACACACCTACTCATTCAAGGGTTTTTCTTTATTTTGACTATTTTCTATATTGTAGAATAATAGTGAAGACATCAAGACGGTGAAATAACACATATGGAATTATGTAGTAACCAAAAAAGTGTGAAACAAATCAAAATATATTTTTTATTTTAGATTCTTCAATATAGCCACCGTTTGCCTTGATGACAGCTTTGCACACTCTTGGCATTCTCTCAACCAGCTTCATGAGGTAGTCACCTGTAATGCATTTCAATTAACATGTGTGCCTTGTTAAAAGTTCAGTTGTGGAATTTCTTTCCTTCTTAATGCGTTTGAGCCAATCAGTTATTTTGTGACAAGGTAGGGATGGTATACAGAAGATAGCCCTATTTGGTAAAATACCAAGTCCATATTATGGCAAGAACAGCGGTGTGTGTGTGTGTGTGTGTGTGTGTGTGTGTGTGTGTGTGTGTGTGTGTGTGTGTGTGTGTGTGTGTGTGTGTGTGTGTGTGTGTGTGTGTGTGTGTGTGTGTGTGTGTGTGTGTGTGTGTGTGTGTGTGTGTGTGTGTGTGTGTGTGTGTGCCTGCCTATGTGTGCGTGCACGCTGTGTTTGTATGGTGGCGGTGTATGGCAAATGCGCTGAGACAGCCCACTCAGCCCTGCTCCCAGACAATCAGATTAATTGGAGCCGAGGCCATTAGCCGGCTGGAATACATTATTGCTTTTGCAGAAAGAGCAATATCCTAACCTTGTCATCCCAGTCCTTGTTTACCAGAACAGAGACAGCAGCAGGGCAGAGCAGATGAGGGCTGTGCGCCTGCCCGCCGACCCGCTCGCCGTTCCCTGACACACTGTCATCTCATGGAGTCCTCTCTCTATTCACAGTGCCACTCACTACTAGTAGTATGTGGAGGGCAGATTACTCTCTATGGCCCTACTGACTGTAGCCCAGAGGTCAGAGGTCAATGCTTTAGTGACTATTACCAGTGAGAGCTGGGCATGAGGATGATCTCTGCATAGTGTTGTGAGATGGCTTCCTGTCTGTATACAGCCCTGTGTGTGTGTCTCTCTGAGGGATAGCTGGCTGTGTGTTGGTTGGCTTGAGTCATCAGTGTGATCTAGCCAGCTAGTGTGAGTGTGACTCAGTATTGTCCGTCAACGCGTGAGCGTGACTCAGTGTTGTCCATCCACATGTGAGCGTGACTCAGTGTTGTCCGTCCACGTGTGAGCGTGACTCAGTGTTGTCCGTCAACATGTGAGCGTGACTCAGTGTTGTCAGTCAACATGTGAGCTTGACTCAGTGTTGTCCGTCAACGTGTGAGCTTGACTCAGTGTTGTCCGTCCATATGTGAGCGTGACTCAGTGTTGTCCATCCACATGTGAGCGTGACTCAGTGTTGTCCGTCCATATGTGAGCGTGACTCAGTGTTGTCCATCCACATGGGAGCGTGACTCAGTGTTGTCCGTCAACATGTGAGCTTGACTCAGTGTTGTCCGTCAACGTGTGAGCTTGACTCAGTGTTGTCCGTCCATATGTGAGCGTGACTCAGTGTTGTCCATCCATATGTGAGCGTGACTCAGTGTTGTCCATCCACATGTGAGCGTGACTCAGTGTTGTCCGTTCACGTGTGAGCGTGACTCAGTGTTGTCCGTCCATGTGTGAGCGTGACTCAGTGTTGTCCGTCAACATGTGAGCTTGACTCAGTGTTGTCCGTCCATATGTGAGCGTGACTCAGTGTTGTCCGTCCATATGTGAGCGTGACTCAGTGTTGTCCGTCCACATGTGAGCGTGACTCAGTGTTGTCCGTCCACGTGTGAGCGTGACTCAGTGTTGTCCGTCCACGTGTGAGCGTGACTCAGTGTTGTCCGTCCATGTGTGAGCGTGACTCAGTGTTGTCCATCCATATGTGAGCGTGACTCAGTGTTGTCCGTCCATGTGTGAGCGTGACTCAGTGTTGTCCGTCCACGTGTGAGCGTGACTCAGTGTTGTCCGTCCATGTGTGAGCGTGACTCAGTGTTGTCTATCCATATGTGAGCGTGACTCAGTGTTGTCCGTCCATGTGTGAGCGTGACTCAGTGTTGTCCGTCCATGTGTGAGCGTGACTCAGTGTTGTCCGTCCATGTGTGAGCGTGACTCAGTGTTGTCCGTCCATGTGTGAGCGTGACTCAGTGTTGTCCATCCATATGTGAGCGTGACTCAGTGTTGTCCGTCCATGTGTGAGCGTGACTCAGTGTTGTCCGTCCATGTGTGAGCGTGACTCAGTGTTGTCCGTCCATGTGTGAGCGTGACTTAGTGTTGTCCGTCCATGTGTGAGCGTGACTCAGTGTTGTCCGTCCATGTGTGAGCGTGACTCAGTGTTGTCCGTCCATGTGTGAGCGTGACTTAGTGTTGTCCATCCATATGTGAGCGTGACTCAGTGTTGTCCGTCCACGTGTGAGCGTGACTCAGTGTTGTCCGTCCATGTGTGAGCGTGACTCAGTGTTGTCTGTCCATGTGTGAGCTTGACTCAGTGTTGTCCGTCAACGTGTGAGCGTGACTCAGTGTTGTCCGTCCATATGTGAGCGTGACTCAGTGTTGTCCGTCCATATGTGAGCATGACTCAGTGTTGTCCGTCCATGTGTGAGCGTGACTCAGTGTTGTCTGTCCACGTGTGAGCGTGACTTAGTGTTGTCCATCCATATGTGAGCGTGACTCAGTGTTGTCCGTCCACGTGTGAGCGTGACTCAGTGTTGTCCATCCATATGTGAGCGTGACTCAGTGTTGTCCGTCCATGTGTGAGCGTGACTCAGTGTTGTCCATCCATATGTGAGCGTGACTCAGTGTTGTCCATCCATGTGTGAGCGTGACTCAGTGTTGTCCATCCATATGTGAGCGTGACTCAGTGTTGTCCGTCCATGTGTGAGCGTGACTCAGTGTTGTCCGTCCATGTGTGAGCGTGACTCAGTGTTGTCCGTCCATATGTGAGCGTGACTCAGTGTTGTCCGTCCATGTGTGAGCGTGACTCAGTGTTGTCTGTCCACGTGTGAGCGTGACTTAGTGTTGAGTATATTAGTAATCTAGTCATTAAAGTACTTTTTCAATATAATTTAAATGGTGTTCGGTTCATAAATAGTTATTCTCCATGTTAAGAAACAGTGTAGAATTGCAGGTAAATGGTTTGAAAAATGATGTGTGTGTGTGTGTGTGTGTGTGTGTGTGTGTGTGTGTGTGTGTGTGTGTGTGTGTGTGTGTGTGTGTGTGTGTGTGTGTGTGTGTGTGTGTGTGTGTGTGTGTGTGTGTGTGTGTGTGTGTGTGTGTGTGTGTGTGTGTGCCAGCCCGAGCTGCCTCTGTTGGGGTAATTAGATGGGCCTCAGTGTGCATCTCAACATCCAGCACACTCTCCAGATTTTCACCTCATTTATTTATCTGTTTTTGCTGCGGATCCACTCTCCCTTCAATTGACGTTCTCTTGCACTCTGTCAAAACATACACCTCTTCACCTACCTCCTCACATCAAGTTGAGTGATTTTGTCATGTGTGTGTTTTCTTTGAGATTGTTACAGGCAGGTGTTCTCAGAGCCAGAGCGGCTGTGATGATTAATGTCATGTGGTGTTAATCCTCTCTGCAGGTCCCCTCTGAACCTTTATTGTTGGCCGCCAATAAGGAACTACCTTACTCATGGCTTTCGGCGTACCTGCATATTTATAAGCTAGTGCTAGCTGACACAAGCCATAGGCGAAGCACTGGCCAACTCTGAATGTTTCCTGTGGTAGCTAGCTAATGTTTTAACCTCTTCATTATTCAATACCCTGCCTTGCTTTTCTATGAAATATATAGCCTGAGTGATTATAGATATATATATTTTTTAATTATATGACCTTTATTTAACTAGGCAAGACAGTTAAGAACAAATTCTTATTTATAATGCAGCCTACCCCGGCCAAACCCGATGACCCTGGGCCAATTGTGTGCCGTCCTATGGGACTCCCAATCACGGCCGGTTGTGATACAGCCTGGAATCAAACCAGGTTCTGTAGTGATGCCTCTAGCACTGAGATGCAGTGCTTTAGACCGCTGCCACTCGGGAGCCCATTGGAACAATAAATTGCCAATTAATGAGCTCATTCGAACTGTACAGTCTGAGTAGTTGGCTTTGAGTGTGTCCTAAATGGCACCATGTGCCCTATGTGGTGCACTACTTTTAACCAGGTCCCAAATGGATCTGGTCAAAAGTAGTGCCATTTGGGATGCAGCCTTTATACATTAGGTCAGCTAATCTCGAACTGACTTGACAGAGGCTCTGCTGTTCAGCCCTAAAACAGGACATCATTAAGTGGTCAATAGAACTATAATAAAGGAATTTTACAGGGTTGCTACAATAACAGGGTGGGTGTTGAGGCACTGTTTACAGTATTATGAGCTGGCAGCTGGTGCTGAATCAATTTACATTACAATGATGAATACAGATTGTCATCCTGTTTGCATAACAAACCTGGGCCTTCTACAGAGGTTCAGAGCAGTATTATGATGACATGGTAATACCCAGTTTTACATCAGCAATGATATTTTATGAAGACCCATCCAAACCATTCTGTTTTGTGTAGCGATAATGTTTATACTCTATGACTGTATCTCCAAGTCTTTTCTCTCTCTCTCCCCCAGTCTAAAACTGATGAGTAACGATAGGCTTCATTAGATTCATAGCAGCAGCTGGAATGAGTGTGTCAGCATTTGGGCTCACATGCTGACCAGACCTTTCGCATTGACAAATAAATGTACACATACATGTTATTAAATCATTTCATCCAAACTGCTCGTACGCGTCAACGAGCGTCTGCCTAGCCAGGCGCTAAAATACAACTGGGTTCTATTTTTTTACCCTTGATACGCTGCAAGTCCCGCTTCTCCCATCTCCTCATTGGTTTTTAGGAGCATGTACCCATGTGGGTGATTGAAAGCTAAACTGAGGTCCACACTCCAGTCCAGTTGGTGGTAGTAATGCACCTTAAAGTTGGTTGTCAACCGCCATATGAAGTCAGAAGAAGAAGAAGCCTGAAGGTGGAGAGACGACCAGAAACAAACTCAGTTTACCCTTTTATCTGTGGATTCATTGTCGGAGTAAAGGACCTTGTGCATTTCAGGTAAAATAACAACCCAATGTTTATATCCCAGGACAAATGAGCTAGTCCGGTCTAGTCAGCATGTCAGGCTGCTCACAGATAACCAGTGGAGGAGGGTGGTCTGACACAGTGTGTTCTCCTCTGCTCTGCCAACATAACACAGCAGTAGAGGGCCAGGGGAGGGGGCCACATCTGCTATAGGGAGTCAAGCCCAGCACACACTCACTCAAACACATTGCTACATCCATATTTTGAATGGCTTATTTTTTTCATCTTCTTTCCCTCATGGCCACTGACTGATCTGATGTATATTCAATTATTCTGCCCATTCACCATCAGTGGTTACGAAGTACAGGGGTTGAAGGAAAGAAGGAAATGATGTCATTGAACGTCAACACAGCCTGACTGGTCCAGAAGCTTGTGGTAGAGCATCCGAACACCAACTCTCAGCATCACACCTTTCTACCTGCAGGTTAGCTACCGTCAAGGTCAAAGCCCTGTGTTCTCTATAACTGATGTGTGTAATTAAAACAGACGTTATTTCTCGGTTCTCTTAATGGCACATTTAATCTCACTTGGTCTGAATTTTTTTCTTAATAACTGGAGTCTCGTAAATTAATCACAGTCATGCAATGGAATTTCCCTCCTGTTGCTGGGCGGTTTGTTGATTGACAATTCAGCATTGTTTTGTTTGTTTAGGACAAAGTTATTATTATTATTATTATTATTATTTATTTATTTTGCTTAATGTGTGTTCCTTTGTTTGCATCTTCATTTACTTAGGTTTTATACCCCTGAGCCTCCTCTCTCTCTCTCTCTCTCTCTCTCTCTCTCTCTCTCTCTCTCTCTCTCTCTCTCTCTCTCTCTCTCTCTCTCTCTCTCTCTCTCATTTTTGTTATATCCAGAGGATAAATAGCTTTCTAAAATGGTAACCTCTACAATGACAGTTTTACCCTTCCGTCCAACAGCTGTAATTATATTGTCATTGACTTCCATATTGCAAAGCCAGGGATGCAACATTAATGCCTTTGCTTGTTTAATTGACTATTACAACATTGTTGGGGTAGACCAGGATTGCTTAGTGGTTGACATACAGACAACCCACACACAGAATAGTATAGTCAACTCTGATGTACTCAGATAATCAATGGCACAGATACTCATACATGCTTCAGGGCAGACACACCTGCTGCTACTACACATGGAAGGATTATGAGGAGGAGCTGAGGTTAACTGTCTCTGTGGTTTAGGATCAGGACCCCCTATTGACTGAGCCCTGCTGGCTGTCTGGCTGGCTGTCTGGCTGGCTGGCTGCAGTGGGCCTTTGATGGTGGGAAGCCCTCTAGAACATAGGCCCTAGGATTTAAATGTTCAAGTAAACGTTGAAATACATGTAGTCTCTAGGCAGTTTGAATGGTTTACATTTCAAAATGTGGTACTTTTCAACAGTGCTCTACTTTTTGTTTTTAAACACTAGATCATTTCTGACATCTTGTCCTATGCTCTCGTTGTCTACTCCAAAGCGGATTTCCACGTGGTTTGTGGCATGGGGAAATCATTCCACGATGGTAGAGGGCTGTTTTCCCCAGCTTCTTCCCTTAATGGTTGAAGGTGCCCCAGAGCCAGGCTCGGAATGTTACACCACTCTTAAAACAGGAGACATCTTTCTAACAGACCAATGACAAGCCCATGCTCCAGAGACAGACTAGGCCTATAATGAAGACAGAAGTGTGTGAATCCACCCCAACAGCTCAGACATATACAGTAAATAGTGAGGACAGCACATAGACAAAGTGTTCATTTATATTTTATAGCACAAGGTTCAGGTGGCTTTTAAGCATGTCTTGGTTAAATTAAGTTGTACCTGGACTAGTGTTTCAGTAGAGATAGATCTAGATCCTAGATCTCTCCATCTCCGCTATATAGGCATGTTTTAGAATGACTGAGTTTTTCCCGAGAATATGTCCAGGGCCCTTATCCACAACACATCTAAGAGTAGAAGTGCTGATCTAGGATCTGTCCATGTAATCTTATTCATGAATGTCTAATAGTCCAAACTGATACTAGATCATCACTCCTACTCTGAGGTGGTTATGGAAACAGGCCCTGACCAGGAAAACTCTGGACCCTACTGATGACTCTGAGTGTTTAGCCATGTTAAATCTCCCTACTGTAGTGTGGCCAGAGGATGACTATCAGACCAGAGAGACTGGCTGGCTGGCAGGGACAGGGGGTGTGGTGGTGGTGGAGAGAGCCCCATTCTAATTCATCATGCCTGTGCTGTGCTGCGTGTGACTGGGCTGCAGAAGGCCTCTAAGTGAATTAGGATACTGTTGAAGTCATGCCATCGATCACGGGAATGCTGTTCCCCATAATTAGTTTATCTTAAATGTAATGATCATCATTTTTGAGCACCAGGTTGGAGGGGGGGGGGGGGGGCAGTCCTAACAGTGCTCCTCCCCTGAGCACTGTGACTGGTAATTTAATAAATGAAAGGCTATAATAGGTTTAGGGGCAGGAGGAAGTGTAGATTATCGGTTTGGAGGTCTGCGGCGAGTTATTCTTTGGGGTGATTTATTAAAATAATATAGCGTGCTGCATGCTGAGGATCATTTAATAACACAGGGCACACAGAGTGAGGACAGACTAATTATGGATGACACCCCTCCAGCGGTCCAGCTCTCCCTTTTCTCTCTCACTCTCTCTTTCTTTCTCTCCTCCCACATACAGTGTGTACATACACTCACACACACAAACAAAAGCACAGTACTGTACGACAGATCTAACAATGAACGTCTGCGCCCTCAGATTCCAGGCTCGGGTGATTCAGTGTCATGGTGATTGAATGAGAGAGAGAGAACTCCTGTAGCTCTGCCCCACGCTGGGTATGTACATAGTCAATGGTAGGCTTCAAGGGGACTCCTACGGTAGGTACACCTACAGTGGTTCGTTCTTTAAAAGTTATAGCGCACAGCTTGCGTGGAGCCGCAGAATTCTTTAGCACGTTATTCAAGTGCCAACCAATGGTACCATTAACCTCTCTAGGGTAGGGGGCAGCATTCTGAATTTTGGATGAAAAACAAATTAAACGGCCTGCTACTCGGGCCCAGAAGATCTGATATGCATATAACTGGTAGATTTGGATAGAAAACACCCTAAAGTTTCCAAGACTGTTAAAATAGTGTCTGTGAGTATAACAGAACTGATTTAGCAGGCGAAAACCTGAGAAAAATCCATTCAGGAAGTAGTTTTTTGTTGTTGGTTTTGCAGTTTTCTATTCAATGCCATTACAGTATCCATTGACTTATGACTCCATTTGCAGGTCCTATGCCTTCTACTAGATGTCAACAGTCTTTAGAAATCATTTCAGGCTTGTATTCTTATAAATGAGGGAGTAAGACCAGTCTGAACGAGTGGACCCAAACGTGACGCAGAGTTTTTTTCAGGCGCATGTGCATTTCTTGTTTACCTTATAAATTGAAGACGTTATTGTGCAGTTGAAATATTATAGATAATTTAGGCTGAAAAACTACCTGAGGATTGAATATAAACATCGTTTGACATGATTCTATGAACTTTACAGATACAATTTGGATTTTTTTGTCTGATTGTTTTGACTGAGTTTGAGCCTGTGGATTACTGAAGAAAACGCGCTAACAAAACGGAGGTTTTTGGATATAAAGAGACTTCATCGAACAAAATAAACATGTATTGAGTAAATGAATGTCTTCTGATTGCCACATTATGAAGATCATCAAAGGTAAGGGATTAATTTTATAAAATTTCTGAGTTTTGTAACGCTTCTGCTTGGCTGGTTACTGTCTGTAATAATTTGTCAACTGGGCTAGGTATGTTCTGGGCTAGGTATGCTTTCGCCGAAAAGGAACAGTGGGTTAACTGCCTGTTCAGGGGCAGAACGACAGATTTGTACCTTGTCAGCTCTGGGGTTTGAACTCGCAACCTTCCGGTTACTAGTCCAACGCTCTAGCCACTAGGCTACGTTGATGGTATCCTAAATTAAATAATAAAATATACAGACCACAAATTCCAATTGCTT